>NC_088397.1:26361418-26401418 GCF_034236695.1 Oncorhynchus nerka | reverse complement strand
AAACTGCCTTGGGAAGCATATATGGCTGTCGACCAGTAGATGATTCACTTAATTATGGAATCGGGCTCGGGCTCTGCTGGAAGGTGCATATCTAATGACTGTAGTAAGAGACATGACTGGGTCAAGTCCAGTGGATAATATGCTGTAGCTTCAGCCCATTTTACAGACGGATGGGAAGGTCACCTGTTTCTACAAGGCCTCTTTGTGATCTTGAGACAGAAGGGTTTCTGGGTCTTTCCACTAGTATTGGAAAAATAGTATTCAGTTCAATTGATGTTTGAAGTCTTTTCAAAGTTGCTTTTACAGGTCTTCCTCATTTTCAAAGCTTCCGAAAACTAGTGGGTTTTCCTTATTTCTGTTTGGCAATGCCATGTACAGTACAGCTGACAGGCACATGAAAACATTGCAAGCTTCATGTATTTGTTTATTTGAACCTTAGTATTGCACACGTTTTCATTTTAACCTTCATTTAACTATGCAAGTCGGCTAACAAACTCTTATTTACAATTACAGCCTACCCCGCCAAACCAGGACGATGCTGGGCCAATTGTCCGCCTCGCTATGGTACTCCCTATCACAGCCGGATGTGATACAGCCTGGATTCGAACCGGGGACTGTAGTGACGCCTCTTGCACAGAGATGCAGTGCTTTAAACAGCTGCGCCACTCAGGAGCCACATGTACTCTGGAGTCCATAAGTGATATATGTATATTTAGCATAGTTTATTATTTGCTACCACAGTTCTACCAACATGTGATGATGAAACAGACTGGTGACAGTCAGGGCGGGGGCCTGTGACATCCTGTAACATCCCGTGACTTGTGACTGCTCTTTCAGAAGCAATATAGCAGGAGTGACGTTACGTGCGGTGTGTACGTGTGACTCCTCACCATGTGTTTAACGGACCCACTAATGAAATATAGACCTGGGCAAACGGTTCACTTCTGGAAGTAGACGAGCTGACGCTGATCACTGACAGGGTGATCAAGATGTTCCTTGACTAGTGCTGCGGTGGCTAAATAACGCCTACACTCACCCCCTCCTGGATGTGTGCGTGTGCGTGCGTGCGTGTGTGTGTCTGTGTATGAATGTGTGCGCACGTCCTTCCGTGCGTGTGTCCTGTCCCACCAGTAAGTACTTCAGCTAATCAAAAGTCACGTTCTCATCCGCTGGCCCAGCATGCAGGATCCTTATAGGAACCATGTGGAACAAACTGTCTCTGACATTACACTCATCATCTCACTCACTGGGCTGCCCACTGCACGGTCGTTAAACTTTCATTTGGAAAGGCTGGCCCGGCCTGCTCGCAGCATATTGACGGCATTAATGTGAGTCAGTTATGGGACGGATATTTATCTCTGGATGTGTGCGAGTGATTTAGTCATCAGACGATTGTTTGCTGCTGGTGCCGGAATGGGGTGTGTGTGTGTGTGTGTGTGTGTGTGTGTGTGTGTGTGTGTGTGTGTGTGTGTGTGTGTGTGTGTGTGTGTGTGTGTGTGTGTGTGTGTGTGTGTGTGTGTGTGTGTGTGTTGTCTAATATATGTCCTTTTGTATCACTTTCGGAAAAGCCATTGGAGGGGTATGTGTGTTACGTGTGTCTAATATATGTCCTTTTGTATCACTTTCGGAAAAGCCATCAACTTATCCACATAACGATGATGAAGATATCAGTTTTTCCATGGAAAAAAGCAAAAGCAGCTTGCAGACAGAACCCAGCACTAATGCAGTGCATCTCTGTACTACAGTGTATCTCTGTACTACAGTGTATCTCTGTACTACAGTGCATCTCTGTACTACAGTGTATCTCTGTACTACAGTGTATCTCTGTACTACAGTGCATCTCTGTACTACAGTGTATCTCTGTACTACAGTGCATCTCTGTACTACAGTGTATCTCTGTACTACAGTGTATCTCTGTACTACAGTGCATCTCTGTACTACAGTGTATCTCTGTACTACAGTGTATCTCTGTACTACAGTGTATCTCTGTACTACAGTGCATCTCTGTACTGCAGTGTATCTCTGTACTACAGTGCATCTCTGTACTACAGTGCATCTCTGTACTACAGTGTATCTCTGTACTACAGTGTATCTCTGTACTAGAGTGCATCTCTGTACTACCGTGCATCTCTGTACTACAGTGCATCTCTTTACTACAGTGCATCTCTGTATAAGTCTTGTCTATTTTAAATTTTACTGTGAGACACATTTTACAACAAGCATCACATTTTACTATCCTGCGCCTGGGTGCCATGGTATAGAATGACCAGCCTTAACAGTACCTCCCGTTACCCACAAGCCCCCCGTCCCTCTTCAACGTCAGCTGTAGTCCTATGTTATGGGCTAGGGGGACTGGGGAGAGGGGTAGTTAGAGGGGATTGGGGGAAGTGTTTGGGGTCAAAAACAGACCCACTCCTTTACCCTGTGTCTAAGTGGCGGAGACAGATAGTTGGACCCCTTCCCTGAACCACTGGGAAGAGTGCCCTACACTTAAGCCCTTTTCTTATTTGCTCTCTCCACACAACTGCCACACAGTCCTATAGCATCAGCTGTATGGCTAACCCCTGACTAATTCAAACCCCTGACATACCAGATTCAAACAGACACCTTGTTATTAAGCATATCGGTTAAAATATCGACAAGGCTTCCTCTGTTTAAATTAATAATAGGGTGCTCAGTTTTCATTGACATTCATTCACAATGTACACGAATGGCTTACAAATCCCTTGAAATGAATGGCAGACCTCTCCGTCTAACCTTCTCTCAGCTCCGGCAGCCAAGAACTCTTACGGCGGATTGTCAGTAAATCAGAGCCTTGCCAGTTGCCAAAGCCCTGATCCTCTTGCTGACGGACGTCACATTCACTCGATGGAGAAACCCGCAGATCATCACAGAGCCCCCGTGCCTCAGCACTGACTGTCATTGGCATGTTTGGTTTAATGTGTCAAAACAGGCCCAGTCACTGATTTGATTTCATTCTATGGCAGGTTGTGCTCTCTTTTCCAGCACACAGTATTCCATCGTGTGCCTGAGGCGTATGTCTACAAGTGACAGAAACAAACAACTGCAGGGTGTAGTTGGTGCATCTCCGGGCTCGTGGCGACGACATGAGGTTGAACTCTGGCATAAGACCGATCCAGCCTTCACGGTGTCTTTAGTTTCTATTCCGTGATAAATCCCTTGTCCTAACATGACACAAACCAACAAATAACGTTATATTTACGACTTCGGTCAATCAGCATCCATATCAGCATGGTTAGGTTCCATTGTTTTACCATGTAATCTCAGCAGGAATAAACAGAGATCTTTGGCTAGTGTCAGCATCTAGGGCCCCAAGGTTTTCCACACCCTACCTTGGAGACTTGCTTTGACTCCTTGTGCTTTTTACATCAGACATTCTACGTCTTAGTGTGCAAGACTTATGCAAGGGAAAGAAAGACCAACTAAAACCTCAGCTGGGACAAGACTGCCAATTTGTGGTGTCGACATCTACATTCTCCCACGTCCGCTGTAACTCGTGCTAAGAGAGGGACCCGACTTGGCTTGGTTTGTTTTGTGTCTTAATGTTTGTGGCTCGATGGATACTCCCGCCTTGACGTGCTCACCGAATCAAATCAAATCAAACTTTATTTGTCACGTGTGCCAAACACAACAAGTGTCGACCTTACCGTGAAATGCTTACTCACAAGCCCTTAACCAACAGTGAGTGCAGTTCAAGAAGAGTTGAGAAAATATTTTCCAAATTAACTGAAGCAAAAAATAGTCAAAAGTAACACAATAAGAATAAGAATAACAAGGTTATATACAGGGGACACCGGTACTGAGTTACAGGTTAGTTGAAGTTAGTTGTGGTAATTTGTACATGTAGGTGGGGGTGAAGTGACTATGCATAGATAATAAACAACGAGTAGCAGCAGTGTACAAAACAAATGGGGGAGGGGGGGGGGGGGTCAAGGTAAATAGTCCGGTGGCCATTTAGAAGCTGTTAAGGAGCCTTTTGGTCCTAGACTTGGCTCTCAGATACCGCTTGCCGTGCGGTAGCAGAGAAAACAGTCTATGAATTGGGTGACTGGAGTCTCCGACTATTTTATGGCCTTCCTCTGACACCGCCTATTATTTTGGTCCTGGACGGCAGGAAGCTTCACAACAGTGATGTACTGGGCTGTACGCACTACCCTCTGTAGCGCCTTACGGTCAGATGCCGAGCAGTTGCCATACCAGGCGGGGATGCAACTGTAGAACTTTTTGAGGATCTGGGGACCCATGCCAAATATTTTCAGTCTCCTGAGGGGGAAAAGGTTTTGTCATGCCCTCTTCACGACTATCTTGGTGTGTTTGGACCATGATAGTTCATTCATGATGTGGACACCAAGGAACTTGAAACTATCGACCCGCTCCACTACAGCCCCGTCGATGTTAATTGGGACCTGTTCGGCCCGCCTTTTCGAGTAGTTCACGATCAGCTCATTTGTCTTGATCACATTGAGGGAGAGGTTGTCTTCCTGTCACCACACTGACAGTTCTCTGACCTCCTCCCAATAGGCTGTCTCATTGTTGTCGGTGAACAGGCCTACCACTGTCATTAGCAAACTTAATGATAGTGTTGGAGTCGTGTTTGGCTACGCAGTCGTGGGTGAACAGGGAGTCCAGGAGGGGACTAAGTGAGTGGCCCCAGTGTTGAGGATCAGCGTGGCAGACGTGTTGTTGCCTACCCTCACCACCTGGGGGCGGCCCGTCAGGAAGTCCAGGATCCAGTTACAGAGGGAGGTGTTTAGTCACAGGGTCCTTAGCTTAGTGATGAGCTTGGAGGGCACTATGGTGTTGAACGCTGAGCTGTAGTCAACAAACAGCATTCTCACATAGGTGTCCCTTTTGTCCAGGTGGGAAAGGGCAGTGTGAAGTGCGATTGAGATTGCGTCATCTGTGGATCTGTTGGGGTGGTATGCAAATTAGAGTAGGTCTAGGGTGTCCGGGAGGATGCTGTTGATGTGAGCCACGACCAGCCTTTCAAAGCACTTCATGGCTACCGACGTGAGTGCTACGGGGCAGTAATCATTTAGGCAGGTTACCTCCGCTTCATTGGGCACAGGGACTATTGTGTTCTGCTTGAAACAATTCAGGTTATTTACAAATAGACACATTTTGTCCCCAAACTGGACACTTGTCCCAAAATAATCTCCCCATACTAAAGCTCAAGGAGTTAGATATGGACACAATGCAAGTCACCAAGTCATAACTTGACTTAACTTTGAAGTTGCAATGCAAATCTCGAAGACTGTGCATGTGGTATAGCTTTAGGATCCAACATGACTAACAGTGCTGCATTGTCTAGTGAACTTAAACATTTTAAGAGGACATTGCTGGATATCCTCAAAAGCACAAAGCAGCAACTGGAAAATCATGCTGCAACTCTAATCACCCCAATCATTTGTAGAGCAGGTGAGACCAAAGCCAGAAATATATCAATCAAAATATATCCATCTAGAATCGGACAGTGTGACAGCCATCCTCCTACACTCCTCTTTAGCTAGTAAAAGACAAACCATCTGCCTATGAGCAAAGTTAGAGGTGTAGACAGTTAAAGGCTACCAACTTGGGACACTTCTCAATGCCGATCTCCCTGCCTGCAACAGAAGTCTTCTTGGAAACGGCATCGGTTTTCTCCAAGATAACGTCATTTTATGGAAACATCTCACTTTACTTCGATTTGTCATGTGTGGTAGCCGTATACTGCAGTCCCTGTCCACCTCCTGTCCCAGTGGTAAACTGAAGAGGACCTGTGAATCCACAATGTGTCTCATTGTTCCCTATGGCTTCTCTTGGAATGACAAATATCTGGATGTTTGTGCAAGCTGTGTATGCATTTTATGAGCTCCCAAAAAGCCATAAAGAGTGACAGAATCATTGCTCAACAGCCAGGCAACTCGACTTTCCGGAAATTTACTTTTGTGGATTTTTTTCCCGCTTGAACATTGGAAGAGTTTGGGGTTTATGTTGCTTAAGTCGCTGTCTAGCTCCGATGCAACTGGATGGGGTTATGTAGCACTCAGTTCATAATCTAGCCACTAATCAAAGAGCACTAAGCTTTACATGAAACACAGGGGCTTTCCTGAGGGGAAATTGTGCAAGAGTATCCCAGTCAGTCAAGTCTGTAAATAAGTGACTTCTACTGTTGGCACAAGTGGTCCTGTCTCACTATGAATTAGTTCATGTGTGAATGACCAAATATTACCACAGCTTTAAATTGAAAGAGTTACATGTTTGGGCATTTTGAAAGGGTACAAAGAAAGCAACATATATTCGTTTTTTTTATTTTACAGTCAGTAGCTGTGCATTGCCAAAGTGGCATTAACATCATGTGCCTCAGACTGTAACAATATCTTGGCAGATGCTTTTAAAGAGTGGATACTTTACTACCCATGGGATACAGCACATACAATGACAGAAAGACAGATGACGAGCTATATTGAAATATGAACATACAGTACAGAGAAAAAAATATTGCCAGATGTGGGTACATAAAATGTTAGTCCTGAAAATATAGTTGCATTACGGTCATGCAAAGTAGCCTTGAACTATGGCTGTGAGGACAGTGAGGACTTTGAAGATGAATGTACTTTTATCTCTCACTGCATTCTACAGGTAGCCTAGAGGTTCAAATCCAGGAACGGGCACTGAAAGGGAAGGGAAACACATTGATTCTCTTTAAACATCTACGGCTCGATATGCTTAGAAATAATATTTATTTCACACATAATACGCTTTATACATCTAATTCTAGGGCCATATCCTCCCCCTCTGTCCTTAGAAGATCTTCTAGGATGGCCAATCTAAAATAGAAAGTATGGATTCCTTTTGTTTTCGTTTTTTTTACAAAGACTGATATTACTCTCATGTATCTCACCGTGACAACTTGAATTAGGATGATTCTCTTTGACTCGTTCTGTCACACTTCCAAATCTGGCCTGATGACAAACACAGTAAGGACGCGAGGGCCACCCTGGAATCCAGATGAATGTTGTGCCTGAAATCACACTCCATTTCTCCCCAGCTTCTGTCTGTCTTGCCGTGTATGCATTGAATTGTCAAGTTCTCTGTGTCCTCCGCAGACTTGGGTTCAAATGCTATTTTTTTATGCAAATCTTAAATGTTTGCTCTAGCCTGGCTGGAGATGGGCAGGATCTGGATTTTTGAGACTATTCTATTGGTTCTATATAGCCAGGCAAGCTCAATCGAGCATAGATAACGTGTAAGAAATGATTTCGAATAGTATTTGATCCCAGGTTTGGTGCTCTTACGGTGCCTCCTCTTGACATACCATTGAAAGAAGATGGCATAGATTAGGGAAAGTGCGTTTTCGGTTCCAAAAGGAAACGTGTGTCAGGCAGTCCGATCGTATTCGTCGGCACCAGCCACTGTCAGTTGAATGAATTCTGAATCGTGGTAATAGCTCTCTCTTCATGGGTCAATGTGATGTCTTTCTTTGGCTGTATACCATATGGAGGCAAAAGAAAACAAAGGCAGCAGAAACTCCAGAGGAATTCTGGGTAGGCAATTATTTCATGCAACTTTGGAAGAGCAGAGGGGGGCAAACTCAGTACAGTAGGACTCAGGCCTTTGATGTTTGCATGACAGACCTGGGCCCTGGATTCGCTCTGGCATATCAGAGCTGCGAATGCTCAAGCTTCATTATTTTGATGGGAAAATCAGACAACTTTTCAGGGCCTAGCTTTATTTTCAACCGTCTGACCCCTGCCAGAGCACAACTTTGGAATAGCTGGAGTTCACTATAGATCATGCGATGGAGAACATATTCATCTCTGTGCCTCTAGATGGAGGGATGACTGGAGGGATGGGTGGATAAAGGGATGTTTTGTATTTTGTTTTCGTTGTGCTGTTATCCAGTGGTCGTTGTGTTTTACTTGATGGGATCCTGTTAGTTTTGTGTTCAGATCAGAAACACATGTGCTGGAAGATAAGCATGGTTTATCACTATTGGATGGATACTGCTTACAGTTCAATGTCATACTGAGAGCTGCTACTGTATTCAGTGGCCAAAATCAAAGCATAAGCAATTGCATTTTGTTGGCACGGAAAACAGAGTTCCATTTAAATTAAACACACATTCTTCAAACTGAGCATCCTGAAATACAACTTTAATTATGTATGCTGATTGCAATATTATAATAGAGTATGTCATCAATCACAACATTTAAAAAAAAATCCCTTAAATGTAGCATTTTAGTAACAGCAATGCTAGTTTTTGGTTTCCTTATTACCCTGTTAATGTGCTTGATGTAATGGTTTAGAGATGTAGGATCTTCATTTGGGCCAGTTTGCTGCAGCAGGAAAGTAATCCTGCAGCAACAGGAAACGTGAATAATTATGTGGACTATAATGACTTACATTTATTTAAAGGGTTCATGTATTTTTCACAAGGGACAATCGAGTCTGAAATTTAGAATTTCAAACCTCAAATACACCACCATGTTCTAAATGTGTCACGACTTCCCCCGAAGTTGTTCCCTCTCCTTGTTCGGGCGGTGTTCGGCGGTCGACGTCACCGACCTTCTAGCCATCGCTGATCCATTTTTCATTTTCCATTGGTTTTGTCTTGTCTTCCATCATACCTGGTTCCAATCCCATCAATTACATGCTGTGTATTTAACCCTCTGTCTCCACTCATGTCCTTGTCGGTGATTTATTGTAATGTGTACGTGTACGTCTGTACTGGTGTGTATTTAACCCTCTGTCTCCCCTCATGTCCTTGTCGGTGATTTATTGTAAGTGTATGTGTACGTCTGTACTGGTGTGTATTTAACCCTCTGTCTCCCCTCATGTCCTTGTCTGTGATTTATTGTAAGTGTATGTGTATGTCTGTACTGGTGTGATTTATTGTCTCCCCTCAAGTGATTTATTGTGTGTATGTCTGTACTGGTGTGTATTTAACCCTCTGTTTCCCCTCATGTCCTTGTCGGTGATTTATTGTAAGTGTATGTGTATGTCTGTACTGGTGTGTATTTAACCCTCTGTTTCCCCTCATGTCCTTGTCGGTGATTTATTGTAAGTGTATGTGTAAGTCTGTACTGGTGTGTATTTAACCCTCTGTCTCCCCTCATGTCCTTGTCGGTGATTTATTGTAAGTGTATGTGTACGTCTGTACTGGTGTGTATTTAACCCTCTGTCTCCCCTCATGTCCTTGTCGGTGATTGTTTATTGTAAGTGCATGTGTACGTCTGTACTGGTGTGAGTCGGGTTATGTTACCCATTGATTTGTATTATTATGTTTTCCGGTGGGTTTTTTGTAAATAAACTGCCCCGTTGGAAACGCAGTTATTTCTCTCCTGCGTCTGACTTCTCTGCCGTCAGTTAAACATCCTTACAAAATGTCCTACATTGAAGGAAGGTTCTCCTGCAACATGGTGATCAAATTAAGACCAAACTACATCTGTACCCATTCAAGTGTTTTCAACTTCTCTAGCATCTCCTGCACAGGTTGTCACTTCACTTGAGCTTTCTCATGTCATCCTTGCAGAGCAGGTGAAATTAAAACATTCAGCTTCTCTCCATTTGACATTCTGCTGTTTTTCATTTCTTTGTGAATTAGGTACTGTATGTTTAAGCTATTTTCCCAAATGCCTTCATTAAAGTTGAGAGCAATTATTAACTAACATGTTTTATTTTATTTTTACTTTCACATTGTTAATATTACTTGCAATATATTTTTTAATCGTCCAACCGAGCATGTCTAGATGGGATACAGCTTTTGTCAGCTTTTTTGCATTTTAGCTAACCCTAACCCTTTTCCTAACTTCAACCT
This sequence comes from Oncorhynchus nerka, assembly GCF_034236695.1. Taxonomy (NCBI): domain Eukaryota; kingdom Metazoa; phylum Chordata; class Actinopteri; order Salmoniformes; family Salmonidae; genus Oncorhynchus; species Oncorhynchus nerka. Next base: position 26,391,598 of record NC_088397.1, on the reverse strand, counting down.
AACTCTCCTAACCTGCTACATTAATTCTCCTAACCTTCTTTATAAGTTCTCATAAACCTGCTACAAAAACTCAATTTTGACAAAAGATGGATCCCTTCTAGACAAAACCGGTCCAACCTCTGTGTCATCCAACCTCTGTGTCATCCACCTAGATCCAAGATGGCGTAGCAGTAGTTGTCCTGTCGTATCGTCTCTCTGTAAATATCGTCTCTTTTTCGTTTTAGATATTTTTTAGATATTTTTTTCTTCGCATATCCTTAAAAACATTTTGCTAAACCTAAGCTTCCAAATACTCTTCTGCAACCCGCCAATGTAGCTACTTTCCTAAAGTAGTTATATTTACTTCGGAACCGGACTCTCTCAACTGAAGCTAGCCAGCTAACTACCAGCTATGCTAGCGGTCATCAACTAACCAGAGCATAACGGACCTAATTCATTTTTTTTTTACCCCCGGATTCCCACCACAAACAGAACATTCTTCAGCTGGATCCTCGCAACTAGCTATCGAGCGAAACAGCAACCCTGGTTGATTACTCCTGGCTAGCGTTTCCACCCACGTAGCTTGAAGCTAGCCCGGCCAGAGCTTCTAGCATACTCCTGGGCTACAATACCTTGACTACGACCGGTCTATCGATATCACTGCATGAAGAGGAATAAACAGACTCACCCCATCGCGACGTCCTCCAAAGGCTAACTCTCTAGCCCTCGCTATCTCCTTGCTTGCTAGTTCGGCACGCTAACTGCTAGCTTGTTTAGCCCAGGTCCGCTAACTACTACCTTGTTTACCCCGGCCTGCTAATCTGTTAGCTTGTTAGCACAGGCCTGCTAACCGTCCCGCCGCGTCCCAAAAACGCAGTGGCCCATATGTACTCTCTCTTCCCGATTAAAAAATATAAAAAATATATATATGTTTATACCTGCCGGAAACTTGCCTCACCCAATGTGATACGGAATCGCTATTATCTTTATTTTTAGAACACACTCAAGAACCTCCAGAAGCTAACCAGCTAGCTAGCTACAAGCTATTTAGTCATTGTTAGTTTTCTTAACCTGGATAACACTCGCCAGCCCAGCCCCCCTGCCCCATCCACCGCTGCCCCCTGGACTCTGATCACTTGGCTACATAGCTGATGCACGCTGGACTGTCCATTAATCAAGGTACTCCATTCTGCTTGTTTGTTTTATCTGTCGGCCGAGTTGCCTAGTCAATGCCATCTCACCTGCTGTTGTTATGCTAGCTGATTAGCTGTTGTCTCTAGCTAGCTTTCCCAATTCAACACCTGTGTTCACTGTATGCATCGCTGTATGTCTCTCTCAAATGTCAATATGCCTTGTATACTATTGCTCAGGTTAGTTATCATTGTTTTAGTTCACAATGGAGCCCCTAGTCCTATTCCTCACACCCCTGATACCTCCTTTGTCCCACCTCCCACATATGCAGTGACCTCACCCATTACAACCAGCATGTCCAGAGATAAAACCTCTCTCATCATCACCCAGTGCCTGGGCTTACCTCCGCAGTACCCGCAACCCCACCATACCTCTGTCTGTGCATTATGCCCTGAATATATTCTACCATGCCTAGAAACCTGCTTCTCTTATTCTCTGTCCCCAACGCTCTAGGCGACCAGTTTTGATAGCCCTTATCCGCACCCTCATACTACTCCTTCTCTGTTCCGCGGGTGATGTGGAGGCAAACCCGGGCCCTGCATGTCCCCAGGCACCCTCATTTGTTGACTTCTGTGATCGAAAAAGCCTTGGTTTCATGCATGTCAACATTAGAAGCCTCCTCCCTAAGTTTGTTTTACTCACTGCCTTAGCACACTCTGCTAACCCTGATGTCCTTGACGTGTCTGAATCCTGGCTCAGGAAGGCCACCAAAAATTCAGAGATTTCCATACCCAACTATAACATCTTCCGTCAAGATAGAACTGCCAAAGGGGGAGGAGTCGCAGTCTACTGCAGAGATAGCCTGCAAAGTAATGTCATACTTTCCAGGTCCATACCCAAACAGTTCGAACTACTAATTCTGAAAATTACTCTCTCCAGAAATAAGTCTCTCACTGTTGCCGCCTGCTACCGACCCCCCTCAGCTCCCAGCTGTGCCCTGGACACCATTTGTGAATTGATTGCCCCCCATCTAGCTTCTGAGTTTGTTCTGTTAGGTGACCTAAACTGGGATATGCTTAACACCCCGGCAGTCCTACAATCTAAGCTAGATGCCCTCAATCTCACACAAATCATCAAGGAACCCACCAGGTACAACCCTAACTCTGTAAGCAAGGGCACCCTCATAGACGTCATCCTGACCAACTGGCCCTCCAAATACACCTCCGCTGTCTTCAACCAGGATCTCAGCGACCACTGCCTCATTGCCTGTATCCGCTACGGTGCCGCAGTCAAACGACCACCCCTCATCACTGTCAAACGCTCCCTAAAACACTTCTGTGAGCAGGCCTTTCTAATCGACCTGGCCCGGGTATCCTGGAAGGACATTGACCTCATCCCGTCAGTTGAGGATGCCTGGTCATTCTTTAAGAGTAACTTCCTCACCATATTAGATAAGCATGCTCCGTTCAAAAAATGCAGAACTAAGAACAGATACAGCCCTTGGTTCACTCCAGACCTGACTGCCCTCGACCAGCACAAAAACATCCTGTGGCGGACTGCAATAGCATCGAACAGTCCCCGCGATATGCAACTGTTCAGGGAAGTCAGGAACCAATACACGCAGTCAGTCAGGAAAGCTAAGGCCAGCTTCTTCAGGCAGAAGTTTGCATCCTGTAGCTCCAACTCCAAAAGTTCTGGGACACTGTGAAGTCCATGGAGAACAAGAGCACCTCCTCCCAGCTGCCCACTGCACTGAGGCTAGGGAACACGGTCACCACCGACAAATCCATGATTATCGAAAACTTCAACAAGCATTTCTCAACGGCTGGCCATGCCTTCCGCCTGGCTACTCCTACCTCGGCCAACAGCTCCGGCCCCCCGCAGCTCCTCGCCCAAGCCTCTCCAGGTTCTCCTTTACCCAAATCCAGATAGCAGATGTTCTGAAAGAGCTGCAAAACCTGGACCCGTATAAATCTGCTGGGCTTGACAATCTGGACCCTCTATTTCTGAAACTATCCGCCGCCATTGTCGCAACCCCTATTACCAGCCTGTTCAACCTCTCTTTCATATCGTCTGAGATCCCCAAGGATTGAAAGCTGCCGCAGTCATCCCCCTCTTCAAAGGGGGAGACACCCTGGACCCAAACTGTTACAGACCTATATCCATTCTGCCCTGCCTATCTAAGGTCTTCGAAAGCCAAGTCAACAAACAGGTCACTGACCATCTCGAATCCCACCGTACCTTCTCCGCTATGCAATCTGGTTTCCGAGCCGGTCACGGGTGCACCTCAGCCACACTCAAGGTACTAAACGACATCATAACCGCCATCGATAAAAGACAGTACTGTGCAGCCGTCTTCATCGACCTTGCCAAGGCTTTCGACTCTGTCAATCACCATATTCTTATCGGCAGACTCAGTAGCCTCGGCTTTTCGGATGACTGCCTTGCCTGGTTCACCAATTACTTTGCAGACAGAGTTCAGTGTGTCAAATCGGAGGGCATGTTGTCCGGTCCTCTGGCAGTCTCTATGGGGGTGCCACAGGGTTCAATTCTCGGGCCGACTCTTTTCTCTGTGTATATCAATGATGTTGCTCTTGCTGCGGGCGATTCCCTGATCCACCTCTACGCAGACGACACCATTCTATACACTTTCGGCCCGTCATTGGACACTGTGCTATCTAACCTCCAATCGAGCTTCAATGCCATACAACACTCCTTCCGTGGCCTCCAACTGCTCTTAAACGCTAGTAAAACCAAATGCATGCTTTTCAACCGATCGCTGCCTGCACCACTGCTTGCCCGACTAGCATCACCACACTGGATGGTTCCGACCTTGAATATGTGGACACCTATAAGTACCTAGGTGTCTGGCTAGACTGCAAACTCTCCTTCCAGACCCATATCAAACATCTCCAATCGAAAATCAAATCAAGAGTCGGCTTTCTATTCCGCAACAAAGCCTCCTTCACTCACGCTGCCAAGCTTACCCTAGTAAAACTGACTATCCTACCGATCCTCGACTTCGGCGATGTCATCTACAAAATGGCTTCCAACACTCTTCTCAGCAAACTGGATGCAGTTTATCACAGTGCCATCCGTTTTGTCACTAAAGCACCTTATACTACCCACCACTGCGACTTGTATGCACTAGTCGGCTGGCCCTCGCTACATATTCGTCGCCAGACCCACTGGCTCCAGGTCATCTACAAGGCCATGCTAGGCAAAGCTCCGCCTTATCTCAGCTCACTGGTCACGATGGCAACACCCATCCGTAGCACGCGCTCCAGCAGGTGTATCTCATTGAGCATCCCCAAAGCCAACACCTCATTCGGCCGCCTTTCTTTCCAGTACTCTGCTGCCTGTGACTGGAATGATTTGCAAAAATTGCTGAAGTTGGAGACTTATCTCCCTCACCAACTTCAAACATCAGCTATCTGAGCAGCTAACCGATCGCTGCAGCTGTACATAATTTATTGGTAAATAGCCCACCCATTTTCACCTACCTCATCCCCACAGTTTTTATTTATTTACCTTTCTGCTCTTTTGCACACAAATATCTCTACCTGTACATGATCATCTGATCATTTATCACTCCAGTGTTAATCTGCAATATTGTAATTATTCGCCTACCTCCTCATGCCTTTTGCACACATTGTATATAGACTCCCCTTTTTTTTCTCTACTGTGTTATTGACTTGTTAATTGTTTACTCCATGTGTAACTCTGTGTTGTCTGTTCACTCTGCTGTGATTTATCTTGGCCAGGTCGCAGTTGCAAATGAGAACCTGTTCTCAACTAGCCTACCTGGTTAAATAAAGGTGAAATAATTTTTTTTTTTTTTTTTTAAATTGTCTGAGGGGGAGGAGACCGAGTGGAGAGGCCTGCTGGTGTGCTTCTGACTGACAGGATACAAGTCCTTATTAGCTATAATGTCACTAATATTGTCACTCGTACTGCTATAGCAGCTGCAATTGATTTATCAGTGCATATATGTTTTGGGGGTTGTACTAACTGTGTGAGAGATGCATAAACAACTATTATATAAACTAATATTCATTTTTAACTATTATATATTTATGTATTATATATTTTTCTTAAAACATATATTGAGAAATGTACGTAGTTATTCTCACATACAAATAAATGAGTGTCTAGGTGTCTTTTTTTTTACATTTACGAAATCTGTGAAATCGTCATAAATTTAACAGTTCTTCTTTCAGCTAATGAAATTGCAAGAATTCAGCAGATCTCCTTCCTCCATAGTTCAAACAGGCCATATGAATACATAGTGTTTAATGGCTTTCCTCTGAGCCCTGGAAACATTCTGTTCACATCAAAGGTCCGGCAACAGTGGGAAGACACAGCGTTTAACTTATCCTCCCCCTAATCCTTCTCTCTTTAACCCCTCCCTATTGTTTGTGGGGATGGGGCCAAACCTGGATAAACCTACGGTAAAGGTTAGGCTCAAACCGCACTGTGTGGAGTGGAATTAAAAGATGAACCAGGGGGGGGGCTTATTCAACGTTAAGTGAAAGTGTCGGGATTAGAGGGGGTGTGGAAACATAAAGGGTTGACCTAATCCGTGAAATCTGCTGGGGGTCAGAGGTTAGCCTCCAACAGCAGTCAGTGTGAGGATTAAGGGAGTCGTGGAGAAAATGATGGGAGAGTAAAGGGGCTTTATCCCAGCTACACTCACTTTACAGCCACACACTGGGGACCACTCACCCAGGAAATGGAGAGGTTTGATTCGATGTGTGCTCAAATACATAGGCACACATACACTTCTTCCTAAGCTTTACATTCATTGTTGTTGTCAAAAAAAACTGCAGTATTTGTACAGACGTAGGATCTTAATTGGATCAATTTTTCTTTGCTGAGAATTTTCCTTTTTGATTTACATACTGTAAGTTACTGAACACCCACACTAACACAGTTATATTGTGTTGCACTTTTCATGTAACCTACATTTGGCAAGCTAACCACCGATCAAGCAACAATGACTAAACATTCAAATCCTGTAAAGGATCCATGTAAAGGAAAGAATGAATGGGGCCATGTATCGTGAGATTTTGAGGGAAAACCTCATTCTATCAGCAAGGGCATTGAAGATGAAACGTGGCTGGGTCTTTCAGCATGACAATGATCCCAAACACACCGCCCGGGCAATGAAGGAGTGGCTTCGTAAGAAGCATTTCAAGGTCCTGGAGTGGCCTAGCCAGTCTCCAGATCTCAACCCTATAGAAAATCTTTAGAAGGAGTTGAAAGTCCGTGTTGCCCAGCAACAGCCCCAAAACATCACTGCTCTAGAGGAGATCTGCATGGAGGAATGGGCCAAAATACCAGCAACAGTGTGTGAAAACCTTGTGAAGACTTACAGAAAACGTTTGACCTCTGTCATTGCCAACAAAGGGTATACAACAAAGTATTGAGATAAACTTTTGTTATTGACCAAATACTTATTTTCCATCATAATTTGCAAATAAATTCATAAAAAATCCTACAATGTGATTTTCTGGATTTATTTTGCTAATTTTGTCTGTCATAGTTGAAGTGTACCTATGATGAAAAATACAGGCCTCTCTCATCTTTTTAAGTGGGAGAACTTGCACAATTGGTGGCTGACTAAATACCTTTTCGCAACACTGTATATCACGGTAGCAAGGCATGTGAACTAACAGGTTATAGAGCAAACAACGCAATTATCACAACACATAGGTTCCCCAGTGATTTTACCTACAAACCGCTACTGGACAATACAGAGGGAGAGAGCACTACCCCAGAGGAGCGGAAGACCTGTAAGTCATATACATACATATGGCATATACATAGAGGCAAACTGCCTGTCCCTGTAGAACACCATCCCCACTCTGAGAGCAGCACTAGAATGGACCATGATCACGGCTATAGCCCTTGTCCTTGTATTTCTACATTTTATTGTATTTTACTGGCCACAACTGTAGTTCTCTCTCTCATGCCCTTGCATGTGTAAGATAGGCGTGTGCTTGTGCATTTGCCTGCACGAGCGTGTGTGTGTGTGTGTGTGTGTGTGTGTGTGTGTGTGTGTGTGTGTGTGTGTGTGTGTGTGTGTGTGTGTGTGTGTGTGTGTTATATGTTGGCTAATCAGTGTGGATTCTCATTAAGGTAAGATAGAGATAGTAAGCTTTGCAATCAAATAGAAAACATGTATAGTAATTGCAACCACGTTGCATAAAGCGAAAGCCGGTTTAATGTAGACGTCTTTAATAAGACAGTATTCTGCCTATAAATGTGTACTTTAAAGCCACAATACCACATTTATACCACATGAAGTTATATTGATAAAAACAAACAATGGGTATGTTTATCATTATTTGGCCTTTAAAATGATCCCGTAATAATATTGAATAGTTCCCTTTATCTCAACAAGACATCCAAAACAAACTCAGATCATCTGGCTCAGATCATCATCGGTTGAGCTGTATGTTGAACTCACACACTGACAACAGACAGGGGCATGGTTACTCCACCTTGTTCCAAGTGCAGTCTGCCAGTGCAGGTGCCTCCGAGGTCAGGGGGCAGAGGTCAAGGGAGTCCTCCTGCATTGGGATCACACACCGAGGTTTAAATGGTCCCCATTGGCCCTGCCACCTGTCATGTCTGTGGGAGGTAGGGAAAGCTGGGGGGGGGGGCTGGAAGGGTTGGAGGGCTGGAAGGGTTAGAGAGCTGGAAAGCTTGAAAGGCTGTGGGTCGGAGAGTTGGAGGGCTTGGCAACTGCAGGCCTTTGCCTGGCTGGTGGATGGACACCAGCAGCAGTACCGTGCAAAAGGGGAAGAGGAGGAGGAATGCAGGGAATGCGGGGGCGAGATGTCGCTTAGCACCTTGACATGTGTTGACGTATGGACGGAGAGGATAGGGTAGAGGGAGAAGGACACCTTGCATGCTGCACCTGTAAGAGCCAGTTTAAAAGACCCCCTTGGTGGATTACAGGGCTGGAGGTTAGAATATGTGTTTAGTCTTAGACTGTGGTGGGCCACAAATCATACCAGAAGACACACCAGGGGAGAAGAGGGAGCACAGCTGAAGGTAGGCAGATTTCATCTAAAATAGCTCAAGATACTTTTTTGCATGAACTCAATTCTTCTCTCGTTGAACGACAACAAAAACTTTGTTGAAGAATCCCGACTGTTGACCAATCACCGACAAATGGTCATAGACTTCGGCTACCGACTTCGGCTTGAAAAAAACCTTTGCCGAAGACCAAAACGAACCAAAATGTCACAAAATGTTGTCATAATATATGCACTAACTGTTCCACACTGCTTCGGATGGGAGGCGTGCGGACGCCTTAACACTTGCACAGACACACACAGATACATCCTGCATGCAGATGTAGGATCCGAATTTGAGCTAGTTTGTTATAGCACGAAAATAATCCTGCAGTAACAGGAAATGTGAATTATTATGTGGATTATAATCCATGGACATTTTTGTAGGGGTTGATACATTTTTGTAAGGGTAAATGAAGTCTGACATGTCTAAGTGAAAGTTTCAAACTTCAAATACACTACACGTTCAAAATGTCTTCCTCCAACAGGGTGATCAAATTAATATCCTTCAACTGTACTTACACATGGGTTGGGTAGACACAAATATACACTCAAACACACACACACACTCACACACACACACACACACACACACACACACACACACACACACACACACACACACACACACACACACACACACACACACACACACACACACACACACACACACACACACACACACACACAGGTGCACTGTATGATGGAAAATGTATGCAGTCACTACTGTAAGTCGCTCTGGATAAGAGCGTTAGCTAAATGAGCAAAAGAAAATGTATCTAACTACTCACTCATGCATGTATACACACTCTCATTCATGCTAACACTTGCACAGACATGCACAGACACGTACGGCATAGGCTATTTGCGATAGAGGGGTATTGCCATTACATTTAGCCGTTAGTCTCTGCTGGGGCCCTGTACATGTCTCATCACCACTGACTTATGGCCCTTGAGATAGGAGATGAGATATCTACACGTCTGAAGTGCCCACAGATGCAACAGTGAGAAATGTATGTCACATGGCCTGTTTGAAGATAGTTATCCTATCCCAGCAAACATCTTCTTATCCAGATTGACATATAGTTTAAAGAGTATGTACAACTTCAATAGCAGTAATATCTGTAAACTCCTGAAACAGAACAAACATTTAACAAAGAAAGAAATGAAGCCCCCACAGCAGCTTAGTCACCATACGCAGAGGCAGTTGTGTGTTATCTGGGACTGAAGGCTCTCAGCCATATGATAGATAGATGTGAAATGGATGTCTTGACTGGTGAGCTACTCAAGTTTCCTCCCATGTGTTTCACTCGCTCGTTTGTTGACACTTGGCCTTCCTCTCGCGCGCTCTCTCTCTCTCTCTCTCTCTCTCTCTCTCTCTCTCTCTCTCTCTCTCTCAATATTCACTCATTTTTATGCTAATAAAACATAAGCTCCTCTTCAGTCAGCACGGTGAAGGCTTTTGTGCCGTGTAACATATCAGCTTGTTTACATCACAGAGGTTCCCCAAAAGTGTCCATTTTAGACCATTTGCATTAGACTGCAAGAGAACACATTTTCATTTTATTCAAATCATTACAAACTGTGCATCATGTCTCAATCCATTTGAAAGGAAGAGTAAAGATCCTAATTCCCTGGCACATGTTATGTTATTGAGATTATGTTTGAGAAACATTTTGGGTTATTCATATTTATATTAGAGTTGACAGCGATGCATTCTTTTTAAATGGTAGTTTAGCCAAATCAGTGAGCAGTCCTTTCTGTTAATAGCAATTGGCAATATAATAATCACAAGACATTATAAACACTTCTCCATGGATCCTGTTCATTATCGGTGCAATAGCTGCACAACTAACATATCGCGAGTCAAAACAATTTGATAAAGCTGAAAAGTTATCCACAAGCATATCTCTTAGGAATCGGATAGGCAAAACAAATGAAAACCGTCTGAATTTGTATTTTATTTACGCTTGCTTACTTCTCCGAAACAGCACCAGGCGATGTGTGTTTGTGACACACTCTCAGCTGTGCAGTAATGTCGTACAGCCCTACTGCTAATTAACGAGACCGAAGAAGCCGCACCAAACACCTCACCCAGGGCCAAGCATAATCCGCCACCATCTCCTCACTGTACAAAGTGGGATAATAGCAACATACTGTAAGAGAAGTCTTTCACGACCCCGAGACGTAAATTATAATCAGAGCAGATTAATTCATCTATAATATTCATTCATTTTATGGGTGCGATGGAGGGAGGCAAGGAGGCAGCGTCAGAAAGGTTATGTGTGCTCCGGCTCGCCTTTGTCTTGATAAAGGGTGGGCATGCCTGGGGAGCGACTCCCAACAAGCCCCCTAGACAACGCTAGGCAGAAGGTTATTGCTGATATCAAATGCGCTGTATGCAATTATCAGTCACAACAAATAATTAAGGGGAATGATAATAAGGGAAATTAACATTTTCATTGTGCACGTTTTATTGTCTGGGTGCTCATTGTAATGGAGGCTTTGAGCGACGGCTGAATAAATTAACGTGTGTGTAGGGCTCTCCTCCTGTGTGGGGTGGAGATGTAGCCAGTGAATGATAAGCAAGGAGAACGTTGGGGCACAGTGATGGGATGGAAAAGTGTGTGTGTGTGTGTGTGTGTGTGTGTGTGTGTGGGTGTGTGTGAGAGAAGAGGGTGTGTGTGTGTGTGTGTGTGTGTGTGTGTGTGTGTGTGTGTGTGTGTGTGTGAGAGAAGAGGGTGTGTGTGTGTGTGTGTGTGTGTGTGTGTGTGTGTGTGTGTGTGTGTGTGTGTGTGTGTGGGTGTGTGTGAGAGAAGAGGTGTGTGTGTGTGTGTGTGTGTGTGTGTGTGTGTGTGTGTGTGTGTGTGTGTGTGTGTGTGTGTGTGTGTGTGTGTGTGTGTGTGTGTGTGTGTGTGTGTGTGTGTGTGTGTGTGTGTGTGTGTGTGTGTGTGTGTGTGTGTGTGTGTGAGAGAGAAGAGGGTGTGTGTGACAGAAACACCGTCATCAATGGAACCTCTAAATGTGCAGATGTGACACCCTATCCAAACCTAAACACACACACTCTGCTGTGGGAAGGCCTCTGAAAGTTTCAGACCGATATTCTCCGAAAACCTCCCAAAAGTAGCTAACAACGTTTATATGAAAAGTTTAGTCTCACCATTATCAATGTGACAATTAACCCCCAAAATGAGGGATTGTCATTGTTAGGGATTGTCATTGTTGAGACATTTTTGGACGTTTGGCTCCTAAACAAAATCATGAATGAAAACAGTATAGCTGAAGTATGTCTATGTGTATAGATCGGTCTTGGCCCATAGTGCGGCTCCCTGCGTGGAACGGCTGTTTTCCCAGAAACTTGACCCTGGTTGCCTTGTGTTTTGACTGACACTTCTCGGGATGTTTCCGTGCTCACTGGAGTGAAGCGTTCCCGGCGTTCCCGGGTGGTAGTGGTGGGGGTATTCCCTGGCGTTTGAACTCTTCCCTGATTGGCATGACCAGTTTTGGGGTGGCCCCCCCTGTCGGTGGCGATTGCAGGAAATTGTAACACCCTTCCATGTTTAGGAAGCGACAGTGCCAGCGTATTGTTTCCCCACAATAGAGGCCAGACAGAGGGAAAGAAAGGTTGAGGGATATCAAACAATGATGGGGAGGAAGCCTCGGACGTTTCGGGCTCCTCTCCTTTCATGCGAGGTGTCTAGACAGCGATGTCCCACACAGTGTCACTTCTCCAAAAAAGAGAAGAAAACGGAAAAAAGAAGGATCATGGTTTATTGAGCTACAACCATGTCTGTGGTCTTTAGTGAGCTATAGTCATGCCTGTGGTCTTTAGTGAGTTACAGCCATGTCTGTGGTCTTTAGTGAGCTACAGCCATGCCTGTGGTCTTCAGTGAGTTACAGCCATGTCTGTGGTCTTTAGTGAGCTACAGCCATGCATGTGGTCTTTAGTGAGCTACAGCCATGTATGTGGTGTTTAGTGAGCTACAGCCAAATCTGTGGTGTTTAGCGAGCTACAGCCATGTCTGTGGTGTTTAGTGAGCTACAGCCATATCTGTGGTGTTTAGTGAGCTACAGCCATGTCTGTGGTCTTTAGTGAGCTACAGCCATGTCTGTGGTGTTTAGTGAGCTACAGCCATATCTGTGGTGTTTAGTGAGCTACAGCCATGTCTGTGGTGTTTAGTGAGCTACAGCCATGTATGTGGTGTTTAGTGAGCTACAGCCATGTCTGTGGTGTTTAGTGAGCTACAGCCATGTCTGTGGTGTTTAGGGAGCTACAGCCATGTCTGTGGTCTTTAGTGAGCTATAGTCATTTCTTTGGTCTTTAGTGAGCTACAGCCATGTCTGTGGTCTTTTGTGAGCTACAGTCATTTCTTTGGTCTTTAGTGAGCTACAGTCATGTCTGTGGTCTTTAGTGAGCTACAGTCATTTATGTGGTGTTTAGTGAGGTACATACATGTATGTGGTCTTTAGTGAGCTACAGCCATGTCTGTGGTGTTTAGTGAGCTACAGCCATGTCTGTGGTGTTTAGTGAGCTACAGCCATGTCTGTGGTGTTTAGTGAGCTACAGCCTTGTCTGTGGTCTTTAGTGAGCTACAACTATTTATTTGGTCTTTAGTGAGCTACAGCCATGTCTGTGGTGTTTAGTGAGCTACAGCCATGTCTGTGGTCTTTAGTGAGCTACAGCCATGTCTGTGGTCTTTAGTGAGCTACAACTATTTATTTTGTCTTTAGTGAGCTACAGCCATGTCTGTGGTGTTTAGTGAGCTACAGCCATGTCTGTGGTGTTTATTGAGCTACAGCCATGTCTGTGGTGTTTAGTGAGCTACAGCCTCGTCTGTGGTCTTTAGTGAGCTACAACTATTTCTTTGGACTTTAGTGAGCTACAGCCATGTCTGTGGTGTTTAGTGAGCTACAGCCATGCCTGTGGTCTTTAGTGAGCTACAGCAATGCCTGTGGTGTTTGGTGATCTACAGCCATGTCTGTGGTGTTTAGTGAGCTACAGCCATGTCTGTGGTCTTTAGTGAGCTACAGCAATGCCTGTGGTGTTTAGTGAGCTACAGCCATGTCTGTGGTGTTTAGTGAGCTACAGCCATGTCTGTGGTCTTAAGTGAGCTACAGCCATGTCTGTGGTCTTTAGTGATCTACAGCCATGTCTGTGGTGTTTAGTGAGCTACAGCCATGTTTGTGGTGTTTAGTGAGCTACAGCAATGCCTGTGATGTTTAGTGAGCTACAGACATGCCTGTGGTGTTTAGTGATCTACAGCCATGTCTGTGGTGTTTAGTGAGCTACAGACATGTATGTGGTGTTTAGTGAGCTACAGCCATGTCTGTGGTGTTTAGTGAGCTACAGCCTCGTCTGTGGTCTTTAGTGAGCTACAACTATTTCTTTGGTCTTTAGTGAGCTACAGCCATGTCTGTGGTCTTTAGTGAGCTATAGTCATTTCTTTGGTCTTTAGTGAGCTACAGCCATGTATGTGGTCTTTTGTGAGCTACAGTCATTTCTTTGGTCTTTAGTGAGCTACAGTCATGTCTGTGGTCTTTAGTGAGCTACAGTCATTTATGTGGTGTTTAGTGAGGTACATACATGTATGTGGTCTTTCGTGAGCTACAGCCATGTCTGTGGTGTTTAGTGAGCTACAGCCATGTCTGTGGTGTTTATTGAGCTACAGCCATGTCTGTGGTGTTTAGTGAGCTACAGCCTCGTCTGTGGTCTTTAGTGAGCTACAACTATTTCTTTGGTCTTTAGTGAGTTACAGCCATGTCTGTGGTGTTTAGTGAGCTACAGCCATGTCTGTGGTCTTTAGTGAGTTACATGCATTTATTTGGTATTTAGTGAGTTACAGCCATTTATTTGGTCTTTAGTGAGCTACAGCCATTTATTTGGTCTTTAGTGAGTTACAGCCATGTCTGTGGTCTTTAGTGATTTACAACCATGCCTGTGGTGTTTAGTGAGCTACAGCCTTGTCTGTGGTCTTTAGTGAGCTACAGCCATGTCTGTGGTGTTTAGTGAGCTACAGCCATGTCTGTGGTGTTTAGTGAGCTACAGCCATGTCTGTGGTGTTTAGTGAGCTACAGCCTTGTCTGTGGTCTTTAGTGAGCTACAACTATTTATTTGGTCTTTAGTGAGCTACAGCCATGTCTGTGGTGTTTAGTGAGCTACAGCCATGCCTGTAGTCTTTAGTGAGCTACAACTATTTCTTTGGTCTTTAGTGAGCTACAGCCATGTCTGTGGTGTTTAGTGAGCTACAGCCATGTCTGTGGTCTTTAGTGAGCTACAGCAATGCCTGTGGTGTTTAGTGAGCTACAGCCATGTCTGTGGTGTTTAGTGAGCTACAGCCATGTATGTGGTCTTTAGTGAGCTACAGCCATGTCTGTGGTCTTTAGTGATCTACAGCCATGTCTGTGGTGTTTAGTGAGCTACAGCCATGTTTGTGGTGTTTAGTGAGCTACAGCAATGCCTGTGATGTTTAGTGAGCTACAGCCATGCCTGTGGTGTTTAGTGATCTACAGCCATGTCTGTGGTGTGTAGTGAGCTACAGACATGTATGTGGTGTTTAGTGAGCTACAGCCATGTCTGTAGTGTTTAGTGAGCTACAGCCTCGTCTGTGGTCTTTAGTGAGCTACAACTATTTCTTTGGTCTTTAGTGAGCTACAGCCATGTCTGTGGTCTTTAGTGAGCTATAGTCATTTCTTTGGTCTTTAGTGAGCTACAGCCATGTATGTGGTCTTTTGTGAGCTACAGTCATTTCTTTGGTCTTTAGTGAGCTACAGTCATGTCTGTGGTCTTTAGTGAGCTACAGTCATTTATGTGGTGTTTAGTGAGGTACATACATGTATGTGGTCTTTCGTGAGCTACAGCCATGTCTGTGGTGTTTAGTGAGCTACAGCCATGTCTGTGGTGTTTATTGAGCTACAGCCATGTCTGTGGTGTTTAGTGAGCTACAGCCTCGTCTGTGGTCTTTAGTGAGCTACAACTATTTCTTTGGTCTTTAGTGAGTTACAGCCATGTCTGTGGTGTTTAGTGAGCTACAGCCATGTCTGTGGTCTTTAGTGAGTTACATGCATTTATTTGGTATTTAGTGAGTTACAGCCATTTATTTGGTCTTTAGTGAGCTACAGCCATTTATTTGGTCTTTAGTGAGTTACAGCCATGTCTGTGGTCTTTAGTGATTTACAACCATGCCTGTGGTGTTTAGTGAGCTACAGCCATGCCTGTGGTGTTTAGTGATCTACAGCCATGTCTGTGGTGTTTAGTGAGCTACAGACATGTATGTGGTGTTTAGTGAGCTACAGCCATGTCTGTGGTGTTTAGTGA
Organism: Oncorhynchus nerka; assembly: GCF_034236695.1. Taxonomy (NCBI): domain Eukaryota; kingdom Metazoa; phylum Chordata; class Actinopteri; order Salmoniformes; family Salmonidae; genus Oncorhynchus; species Oncorhynchus nerka. The sequence goes on along the minus strand of NC_088397.1, from coordinate 26,376,088 downwards.
GCTACAGCCTCATTTGTGGTCTTTAGTGAGCTACAACTATTTCTTTGGTCTTTAGTGAGCTACAGCCATGTCTGTGGTCTTTAGTGAGCTATAGTCATTTCTTTGGTCTTTAGTGAGCTACAGCCATGTATGTGGTCTTTTGTGAGCTACAGTCATTTCTTTGGTCTTTAGTGAGCTACAGTCATGTCTGTGGTCTTTAGTGAGCTACAGTCATTTATGTGGTGTTTAGTGAGGTACATACATGTATGTGGTCTTTAGTGAGCTACAGCCATGTCTGTGGTGTTTAGTGAGCTACAGCCATGTCTGTGGTGTTTATTGAGCTACAGCCATGTCTGTGGTGTTTAGTGAGCTACAGCCTCGCCTGTGGTCTTTAGTGAGCTACAACTATTTCTTTGGTCTTTAGTGAGTTACAGCCATGTCTGTGGTCTTTAGTGATTTACAACCATGCCTGTGGTGTTTAGTGAGCTACAGCCTTGTATGTGGTCTTTAGTGAGCTACAGCCATGTCTGTGGTGTTTAGTGAGCTACAGCCATGTCTGTGGTGTTTAGTGAGCTACAGCCATGTCTGTGGTGTTTAGTGAGCTACAGCCTTGTCTGTGGTCTTTAGTGAGCTACAACTATTTATTTGGTCTTTAGTGAGCTACAGCCATATCTGTGGTGTTTAGTGAGCTACAGCCATGCCTGTGGTCTTTAGTGAGCTACAGCAATGTCTGTGGTGGTTAGTGAGCTACAGCCATGTCTGTGGTGTTTAGTGAGCTACAGCCATGTATGTGGTCTTTAGTGAGCTACAGCCATGTCTGTGGTCTTTAGTGATCTACAGCCATGTCTGTGGTGTTTAGTGAGCTACAGCCATGTTTGTGATGTTTAGTGAGCTACAGCAATGCCTGTGATGTTTAGTGAGCTACAGCCATGCCTGTGGTGTTTAGTGATCTACAGCCATGTATGTGGTGTTTAGTGAGCTACAGACAGGTATGTGGTGTTTAGTGAGCTACAGCCATGTCTGTGGTGTTTAGTGAGCTACAGCCATGTCTGTGGTCTTTAGTGAGTTACAGGCATTTATTTGGTATTTAGTGAGTTACAGCCATTTATTTGGTCTTTAGTGAGCTACAGCCATTTATTTGGTCTTTAGTGAGTTACAGCCATGTCTGTGGTCTTTAGTGATTTACAACCATGCCTGTGGTGTTTAGTGAGCTACAGCCATGTCTGTGGTCTTTAGTGAGCTACAGCCATGTCTGTGCTGTTTAGTGAGCTACAGCCATTTATGTGGTGTTTAGTGAGCTACAGCCATGTCTGTGGTCTTTAGTGAGCTACAGCCATGTCTGTAGTGTTTAGTGAGCTACAGCCATGTCTGTGGTGTTTAGTGAGCTACAGCCTCGTTTGTGGTCTTTAGTGAGCTACAACTATTTTTTTGGTCTTTAGTGAGCTACAGCCATGTCTGTGGTCTTTAGTGAGCTATAGTCATTTCTTTGGTCTTTAGTGAGCTACAGCCATGTCTGTGGTCTTTAGTGAGCTACAGTCATTTATGTGGTGTTTAGTGAGGTACATACATGTATGTGGTCTTTCGTGAGCTACAGCCATGTCTGTGGTGTTTAGTGAGCTACAGCCATGTCTGTGGTGTTTATTGAGCTACAGCCATGTCTGTGGTGTTTAGTGAGCTACAGCCTCGTCTGTGGTCTTTAGTGAGCTACAACTATTTCTTTGGTCTTTAGTGAGTTACAGCCATGTCTGTGGTGTTTAGTGAGCTACAGCCATGTCTGTGGTCTTTAGTGAGTTACATGCATTTATTTGGTATTTAGTGAGTTACAGCCATTTATTTGGTCTTTAGTGAGCTACAGCCATTTATTTGGTCTTTAGTGAGTTACAGCCATGTCTGTGGTCTTTAGTGATTTACAACCATGCCTGTGGTGTTTAGTGAGCTACAGCCTTGTCTGTGGTCTTTAGTGAGCTACAGCCATGTCTGTGGTGTTTAGTGAGCTACAGCCATGTCTGTGGTGTTTAGTGAGCTACAGCCATGTCTGTGGTGTTTAGTGAGCTACAGCCTTGTCTGTGGTCTTTAGTGAGCTACAACTATTTATTTGGTCTTTAGTGAGCTACAGCCATGTCTGTGGTGTTTAGTGAGCTACAGCCATGCCTGTAGTCTTTAGTGAGCTACAACTATTTCTTTGGTCTTTAGTGAGCTACAGCCATGTCTGTGGTGTTTAGTGAGCTACAGCCATGTCTGTGGTCTTTAGTGAGCTACAGCAATGCCTGTGGTGTTTAGTGAGCTACAGCCATGTCTGTGGTGTTTAGTGAGCTACAGCCATGTATGTGGTCTTTAGTGAGCTACAGCCATGTCTGTGGTCTTTAGTGATCTACAGCCATGTCTGTGGTGTTTAGTGAGCTACAGCCATGTTTGTGGTGTTTAGTGAGCTACAGCAATGCCTGTGATGTTTAGTGAGCTACAGCCATGCCTGTGGTGTTTAGTGATCTACAGCCATGTCTGTGGTGTGTAGTGAGCTACAGACATGTATGTGGTGTTTAGTGAGCTACAGCCATGTCTGTAGTGTTTAGTGAGCTACAGCCTCGTCTGTGGTCTTTAGTGAGCTACAACTATTTCTTTGGTCTTTAGTGAGCTACAGCCATGTCTGTGGTCTTTAGTGAGCTATAGTCATTTCTTTGGTCTTTAGTGAGCTACAGCCATGTATGTGGTCTTTTGTGAGCTACAGTCATTTCTTTGGTCTTTAGTGAGCTACAGTCATGTCTGTGGTCTTTAGTGAGCTACAGTCATTTATGTGGTGTTTAGTGAGGTACATACATGTATGTGGTCTTTCGTGAGCTACAGCCATGTCTGTGGTGTTTAGTGAGCTACAGCCATGTCTGTGGTGTTTATTGAGCTACAGCCATGTCTGTGGTGTTTAGTGAGCTACAGCCTCGTCTGTGGTCTTTAGTGAGCTACAACTATTTCTTTGGTCTTTAGTGAGTTACAGCCATGTCTGTGGTGTTTAGTGAGCTACAGCCATGTCTGTGGTCTTTAGTGAGTTACATGCATTTATTTGGTATTTAGTGAGTTACAGCCATTTATTTGGTCTTTAGTGAGCTACAGCCATTTATTTGGTCTTTAGTGAGTTACAGCCATGTCTGTGGTCTTTAGTGATTTACAACCATGCCTGTGGTGTTTAGTGAGCTACAGCCATGCCTGTGGTGTTTAGTGATCTACAGCCATGTCTGTGGTGTTTAGTGAGCTACAGACATGTATGTGGTGTTTAGTGAGCTACAGCCATGTCTGTGGTGTTTAGTGAGCTACAGCCTCGTTTGTGGTCTTTAGTGAGCTACAACTATTTCTTTGGTCTTTAGTGAGCTACAGCCATGTCTGTGGTCTTTAGTGAGCTATAGTCATTTCTTTGGTCTTTAGTGAGCTACAGCCATGTATGTGGTCTTTTGTGAGCTACAGTCATTTCTTTGGTCTTTAGTGAGCTACAGTCATGTCTGTGGTCTTTAGTGAGCTACAGTCATTTATGTGGTGTTTAGTGAGGTACATACATGTATGTGGTCTTTAGTGAGCTACAGCCATGTCTGTGGTGTTTAGTGAGCTACAGCCATGTCTGTGGTGTTTATTGAGCTACAGCCATGTCTGTGGTGTTTAGTGAGCTACAGCCTCGCCTGTGGTCTTTAGTGAGCTACAACTATTTCTTTGGTCTTTAGTGAGTTACAGCCATGTCTGTGGTCTTTAGTGATTTACAACCATGCCTGTGGTGTTTAGTGAGCTACAGCCTTGTATGTGGTCTTTAGTGAGCTACAGCCATGTCTGTGGTGTTTAGTGAGCTACAGCCATGTCTGTGGTGTTTAGTGAGCTACAGCCATGTCTGTGGTGTTTAGTGAGCTACAGCCTTGTCTGTGGTCTTTAGTGAGCTACAACTATTTATTTGGTCTTTAGTGAGCTACAGCCATGTCTGTGGTGTTTAGTGAGCTACAGCCATGCCTGTGGTCTTTAGTGAGCTACAGCAATGTCTGTGGTGGTTAGTGAGCTACAGCCATGTCTGTGGTGTTTAGTGAGCTACAGCCATGTATGTGGTCTTTAGTGAGCTACAGCCATGTCTGTGGTCTTTAGTGATCTACAGCCATGTCTGTGGTGTTTAGTGAGCTACAGCCATGTTTGTGATGTTTAGTGAGCTACAGCAATGCCTGTGATGTTTAGTGAGCTACAGCCATGCCTGTGGTGTTTAGTGATCTACAGCCATGTCTGTGGTGTTTAGTGAGCTACAGACATGTATGTGGTGTTTAGTGAGCTACAGCCATGTCTGTGGTGTTTAGTGAGCTACAGCCATGTCTGTGGTCTTTAGTGAGTTACAGGCATTTATTTGGTATTTAGTGAGTTACAGCCATTTATTTGGTCTTTAGTGAGCTACAGCCATTTATTTGGTCTTTAGTGAGTTACAGCCATGTCTGTGGTCTTTAGTGATTTACAACCATGCCTGTGGTGTTTAGTGAGCTACAGCCATGTCTGTGGTCTTTAGTGAGCTACAGCCATGTCTGTGCTGTTTAGTGAGCTACAGCCATTTATGTGGTGTTTAGTGAGCTACAGCCATGTCTGTGGTCTTTAGTGAGCTACAGCCATGTCTGTAGTGTTTAGTGAGCTACAGCCTCGTCTGTGGTCTTTAGTGAGCTACAACTATTTCTTTGGTCTTTAGTGAGCTACAGCCATGTCTGTGGTCTTTAGTGAGCTATAGTCATTTCTTTGGTCTTTAGTGAGCTACAGCCATGTATGTGGTCTTTTGTGAGCTACAGTAATTTCTTTGGTCTTTAGTGAGCTACAGTCATGTCTGTGGTCTTTAGTGAGCTACAGTCATTTATGTGGTGTTTAGTGAGGTACATACATGTATGTGGTCTTTCGTGAGCTACAGCCATGTCTGTGGTGTTTAGTGAGCTACAGCCATGTCTGTGGTGTTTATTGAGCTACAGCCATGTCTGTGGTGTTTAGTGAGCTACAGCCTCGTCTGTGGTCTTTAGTGAGCTACAACTATTTCTTTGGTCTTTAGTGAGTTACAGCCATGTCTGTGGTGTTTAGTGAGCTACAGCCATGTCTGTGGTCTTTAGTGAGTTACATGCATTTATTTGGTATTTAGTGAGTTACAGCCATTTATTTGGTCTTTAGTGAGCTACAGCCATTTATTTGGTCTTTAGTGAGTTACAGCCATGTCTGTGGTCTTTAGTGATTTACAACCATGCCTGTGGTGTTTAGTGAGCTACAGCCATGCCTGTGGTGTTTAGTGATCTACAGCCATGTCTGTGGTGTTTAGTGAGCTACAGACATGTATGTGGTGTTTAGTGAGCTACAGCCATGTCTGTGGTGTTTAGTGAGCTACAGCCTCGTTTGTGGTCTTTAGTGAGCTACAACTATTTCTTTGGTCTTTAGTGAGCTACAGCCATGTCTGTGGTCTTTAGTGAGCTATAGTCATTTCTTTGGTCTTTAGTGAGCTACAGCCATGTATGTGGTCTTTTGTGAGCTACAGTCATTTCTTTGGTCTTTAGTGAGCTACAGTCATGTCTGTGGTCTTTAGTGAGCTACAGTCATTTATGTGGTGTTTAGTGAGGTACATACATGTATGTGGTCTTTAGTGAGCTACAGCCATGTCTGTGGTGTTTAGTGAGCTACAGCCATGTCTGTGGTGTTTATTGAGCTACAGCCATGTCTGTGGTGTTTAGTGAGCTACAGCCTCGCCTGTGGTCTTTAGTGAGCTACAACTATTTCTTTGGTCTTTAGTGAGTTACAGCCATGTCTGTGGTCTTTAGTGATTTACAACCATGCCTGTGGTGTTTAGTGAGCTACAGCCTTGTATGTGGTCTTTAGTGAGCTACAGCCATGTCTGTGGTGTTTAGTGAGCTACAGCCATGTCTGTGGTGTTTAGTGAGCTACAGCCATGTCTGTGGTGTTTAGTGAGCTACAGCCTTGTCTGTGGTCTTTAGTGAGCTACAACTATTTATTTGGTCTTTAGTGAGCTACAGCCATGTCTGTGGTGTTTAGTGAGCTACAGCCATGCCTGTGGTCTTTAGTGAGCTACAGCAATGTCTGTGGTGGTTAGTGAGCTACAGCCATGTCTGTGGTGTTTAGTGAGCTACAGCCATGTATGTGGTCTTTAGTGAGCTACAGCCATGTCTGTGGTCTTTAGTGATCTACAGCCATGTCTGTGGTGTTTAGTGAGCTACAGCCATGTTTGTGATGTTTAGTGAGCTACAGCAATGCCTGTGATGTTTAGTGAGCTACAGCCATGCCTGTGGTGTTTAGTGATCTACAGCCATGTCTGTGGTGTTTAGTGAGCTACAGACATGTATGTGGTGTTTAGTGAGCTACAGCCATGTCTGTGGTGTTTAGTGAGCTACAGCCATGTCTGTGGTCTTTAGTGAGTTACAGGCATTTATTTGGTATTTAGTGAGTTACAGCCATTTATTTGGTCTTTAGTGAGCTACAGCCATTTATTTGGTCTTTAGTGAGTTACAGCCATGTCTGTGGTCTTTAGTGATTTACAACCATGCCTGTGGTGTTTAGTGAGCTACAGCCATGTCTGTGGTCTTTAGTGAGCTACAGCCATGTCTGTGCTGTTTAGTGAGCTACAGCCATTTATGTGGTGTTTAGTGAGCTACAGCCATGTCTGTGGTCTTTAGTGAGCTACAGACATGTCTGTGGTGTTTAGTGAGCTACAGCCATGCCTGTGGTCTTTAGTGAGCTACAGCAATGCCTGTGGTGTTTGGTGATCTACAGCCATGCCTGTGGTGTTTAGTGAGCTACAGCCATGTCTGTGGTCTTTAGTGAGCTACAGCAATGCCTGTGGTGTTTAGTGAGCTACAGCCATGTCTGTGGTGTTTAGTGAGCTACAGCCATGTCTGTGGTCTTTAGTGAGCTACAGCCATGTCTGTGGTCTTTAGTGATCTACAGCCATGTCTGTGGTGTTTAGTGAGCTACAGCCATGTTTGTGGTGTTTAGTGAGCTACAGCAATGCCTGTGATGTTTAGTGAGCTACAGCCATGTCTGTGGTGTTTAGTGATCTACAGCCATGTCTGTGGTGTTTAGTGAGCTACAGACATGTATGTGGTGTTTAGTGAGCTACAGCCATGTCTGTGGTGTTTAGTGAGCTACAGCCTCGTCTGTGGTCTTTAGTGAGCTACAACTATTTCTTTGGTCTTTAGTGAGCTACAGCCATGTCTGTGGTCTTTAGTGAGCTATAGTCATTTCTTTGGTCTTTAGTGAGCTACAGCCATGTATGTGGTCTTTGTGAGCTACAGTCATTTCTTTGGTCTTTAGTGAGCTACAGTCATGTCTGTGGTCTTTAGTGAGCTACAGTCATTTATGTGGTGTTTAGTGAGGTACATACATGTATGTGGTCTTTAGTGAGCTACAGCCATGTCTGTGGTGTTTAGTGAGCTACAGCCATGTCTGTGGTGTTTATTGAGCTACAGCCATGTCTGTGGTGTTTAGTGAGCTACAGCCTCGTCTGTGGTCTTTAGTGAGCTACAACTATTTATTTGGTCTTTAGTGAGTTACAGCCATGTCTGTGGTGTTTAGTGAGCTACAGCCATGTCTGTGGTCTTTAGTGAGTTACATGCATTTTTTTGGTATTTAGTGAGTTACAGCCATTTATTTGGTCTTTAGTGAGCTACAGCCATTTATTTGGACTTTAGTGAGTTACAGCCATGTCTGTGGTCTTTAGTGATTTACAACCATGCCTGTGGTGTTTAGTGAGCTACAACCATGCCTGTGGTGTTTAGTGATCTACAACCATGTCTGTGGTGTTTAGTGAGCTACAGACATGTATGTGGTGTTTAGTGAGCTACAGCCATGTCTGTGGTGTTTAGTGAGCTACAGCCTCGTCTGTGGTCTTTAGTGAGCTACAACTATTTCTTTGGTCTTTAGTGAGCTACAGCCATGTCTGTGGTCTTTAGTGAGCTATAGTCATTTCTTTGGTCTTTAGTGAGCTACAGCCATGTATGTGGTCTTTTGTGAGCTACAGTCATTTCTTTGGTCTTTAGTGAGCTACAGTCATGTCTGTGGTCTTTAGTGAGCTACAGTCATTTATGTGGTGTTTAGTGAGGTACATACATGTATGTGGTCTTTCGTGAGCTACAGCCATGTCTGTGGTGTTTAGTGAGCTACAGCCATGTCTGTGGTGTTTATTGAGCTACAGCCATGTCTGTGGTGTTTAGTGAGCTACAGCCTCGTCTGTGGTCTTTAGTGAGCTACAACTATTTCTTTGGTCTTTAGTGAGTTACAGCCATGTCTGTGGTGTTTAGTGAGCTACAGCCATGTCTGTGGTCTTTAGTGAGTTACATGCATTTATTTGGTATTTAGTGAGTTACAGCCATTTATTTGGTCTTTAGTGAGCTACAGCCATTTATTTGGTCTTTAGTGAGTTACAGCCATGTCTGTGGTCTTTAGTGATTTACAACCATGCCTGTGGTGTTTAGTGAGCTACAGCCTTGTCTGTGGTCTTTAGTGAGCTACAGCCATGTCTGTGGTGTTTAGTGAGCTACAGCCATGTCTGTGGTGTTTAGTGAGCTACAGCCATGTCTGTGGTGTTTAGTGAGCTACAGCCTTGTCTGTGGTCTTTAGTGAGCTACAACTATTTATTTGGTCTTTAGTGAGCTACAGCCATGTCTGTGGTGTTTAGTGAGCTACAGCCATGCCTGTAGTCTTTAGTGAGCTTCAACTATTTCTTTGGTCTTTAGTGAGCTACAGCCATGTCTGTGGTGTTTAGTGAGCTACAGCCATGTCTGTGGTCTTTAGTGAGCTACAGCAATGCCTGTGGTGTTTAGTGAGCTACAGCCATGTCTGTGGTGTTTAGTGAGCTACAGCCATGTATGTGGTCTTTAGTGAGCTACAGCCATGTCTGTGGTCTTTAGTGATCTACAGCCATGTCTGTGGTGTTTAGTGAGCTACAGCCATGTTTGTGGTGTTTAGTGAGCTACAGCAATGCCTGTGATGTTTAGTGAGCTACAGCCATGCCTGTGGTGTTTAGTGAGCTACAGCCATGTCTGTGGTGTTTAGTGAGCTACAGCCATGTCTGTGGTCTTTAGTGAGTTACAGGCATTTATTTGGTATTTAGTGAGTTACAGCCATTTATTTGGTCTTTAGTGAGCTACAGCCATTTATTTGGTCTTTAGTGAGTTACAGCCATGTCTGTGGTCTTTAGTGATTTACAACCATGCCTGTGGTGTTTAGTGAGCTACAGCCATGTCTGTGGTCTTTAGTGAGCTACAGCCATGTCTGTGCTGTTTAGTGAGCTACAGCCATTTATGTGGTGTTTAGTGAGCTACAGCCATGTCTGTGGTGTTTAGTGAGCTACAGCCATGCCTGTAGTCTTTGGTGAGCTACAACTATTTCTTTGGTCTTTAGTGAGCTACAGCCATGTCTGTGGTGTTTAGTGAGCTACAGCCATGCCTGTAGTCTTTAGTGAGCTACAGCAATGCCTGTGGTGTTTGGTGATCTACAGCCATGTCTGTGGTGTTTAGTGAGCTACAGCCATGTCTGTGGTCTTTAGTGAGCTACAGCAATGCCTGTGGTGTTTAGTGAGCTACAGCCATGTCTGTGGTGTTTAGTGAGCTACAGCCATGTCTGTGGTCTTTAGTGAGCTACAGCCATGTCTGTGGTCTTTAGTGATCTACAGCCATGTCTGTGGTGTTTAGTGAGCTACAGCCATGTTTGTGGTGTTTAGTGAGCTACAGCAATGCCTGTGATGTTTAGTGAGCTACAGCCATGTCTGTGGTGTTTAGTGATCTACAGCCATGTCTGTGGTGTTTAGTGAGCTACAGACATGTATGTGGTGTTTAGTGAGCTACAGCCATGTCTGTGGTGTTTAGTGAGCTACAGCCTCGTCTGTGGTCTTTAGTGAGCTACAACTATTTATTTGGTCTTTAGTGAGCTACAGCCATGTCTGTGGTGTTTAGTGAGCTACAGCCATGTCTGTGGTCTTTAGTGAGTTACAGCCATTTATTTGGTCTTTAGTGAGTTACAGCCATGTCTGTGGTCTTTAGTGATTTACAACCATGCCTGTGGTGTTTAGTGAGCTACAGCCATGTCTGTGGTCTTTAGTGAGCTACAGCCATGTCTGTGGTGTTTAGTGAGCTACAGCCATTTATGTGGTGTTTAGTGAGCTACAGCCATGTCTGTGGTGTTTATTGAGCTACAGCCATGTCTGTGGTGTTTAGTGAGCTACAGCCTCGTCTGTGGTCTTTAGTGAGCTACAACTATTTCTTTGGTCTTTAGTGAGTTACAGCCATGTCTGTGGTGTTTAGTGAGCTACAGCCATGTCTGTGGTCTTTAGTGAGTTACATGCATTTATTTGGTATTTAGTGAGTTACAGCCATTTATTTGGTCTTTAGTGAGCTACAGCCATTTATTTGGTCTTTAGTGAGTTACAGCCATGTCTGTGGTCTTTAGTGATTTACAACCATGCCTGTGGTGTTTAGTGAGCTACAGCCTTGTCTGTGGTCTTTAGTGAGCTACAGCCATGTCTGTGGTGTTTAGTGAGCTACAGCCATGTCTGTGGTGTTTAGTGAGCTACAGCCATGTCTGTGGTGTTTAGTGAGCTACAGCCTTGTCTGTGGTCTTTAGTGAGCTACAACTATTTATTTGGTCTTTAGTGAGCTACAGCCATGTCTGTGGTGTTTAGTGAGCTACAGCCATGCCTGTAGTCTTTAGTGAGCTTCAACTATTTCTTTGGTCTTTAGTGAGCTACAGCCATGTCTGTGGTGTTTAGTGAGCTACAGCCATGTCTGTGGTCTTTAGTGAGCTACAGCAATGCCTGTGGTGTTTAGTGAGCTACAGCCATGTATGTGGTCTTTAGTGAGCTACAGCCATGTCTGTGGTCTTTAGTGATCTACAGCCATGTCTGTGGTGTTTAGTGAGCTACAGCCATGTTTGTGGTGTTTAGTGAGCTACAGCAATGCCTGTGATGTTTAGTGAGCTACAGCCATGCCTGTGGTGTTTAGTGAGCTACAGCCATGTCTGTGGTGTTTAGTGAGCTACAGCCATGTCTGTGGTCTTTAGTGAGTTACAGGCATTTATTTGGTATTTAGTGAGTTACAGCCATTTATTTGGTCTTTAGTGAGCTACAGCCATTTATTTGGTCTTTAGTGAGTTACAGCCATGTCTGTGGTCTTTAGTGATTTACAACCATGCCTGTGGTGTTTAGTGAGCTACAGCCATGTCTGTGGTCTTTAGTGAGCTACAGCCATGTCTGTGCTGTTTAGTGAGCTACAGCCATTTATGTGGTGTTTAGTGAGCTACAGCCATGTCTGTGGTGTTTAGTGAGCTACAGCCATGCCTGTAGTCTTTGGTGAGCTACAACTATTTCTTTGGTCTTTAGTGAGCTACAGCCATGTCTGTGGTGTTTAGTGAGCTACAGCCATGCCTGTAGTCTTTAGTGAGCTACAGCAATGCCTGTGGTGTTTGGTGATCTACAGCCATGTCTGTGGTGTTTAGTGAGCTACAGCCATGTCTGTGGTCTTTAGTGAGCTACAGCAATGCCTGTGGTGTTTAGTGAGCTACAGCCATGTCTGTGGTGTTTAGTGAGCTACAGCCATGTCTGTGGTCTTTAGTGAGCTACAGCCATGTCTGTGGTCTTTAGTGATCTACAGCCATGTCTGTGGTGTTTAGTGAGCTACAGCCATGTTTGTGGTGTTTAGTGAGCTACAGCAATGCCTGTGATGTTTAGTGAGCTACAGCCATGTCTGTGGTGTTTAGTGATCTACAGCCATGTCTGTGGTGTTTAGTGAGCTACAGACATGTATGTGGTGTTTAGTGAGCTACAGCCATGTCTGTGGTGTTTAGTGAGCTACAGCCTCGTCTGTGGTCTTTAGTGAGCTACAACTATTTATTTGGTCTTTAGTGAGCTACAGCCATGTCTGTGGTGTTTAGTGAGCTACAGCCATGTCTGTGGTCTTTAGTGAGTTACAGCCATTTATTTGGTCTTTAGTGAGTTACAGCCATGTCTGTGGTCTTTAGTGATTTACAACCATGCCTGTGGTGTTTAGTGAGCTACAGCCATGTCTGTGGTCTTTAGTGAGCTACAGCCATGTCTGTGGTGTTTAGTGAGCTACAGCCATTTATGTGGTGTTTAGTGAGCTACAGCCATGTCTGTGGTGTTTAGTGAGCTACAGCCATGTCTGTGGTCTTTAGTGAGCTACAGCCATGTCTGCGGTCTTTAGTGAGCTACAACTATTTATTTGGTCTTTAGTGAGCTACAGCCATGTCTGTGGTGTTTAGTGAGCTACAGCCATGCCTGTAGTCTTTGGTGAGCTACAACTACTTCTTTGGTCTTTAGTGAGCTACAGACATGTCTGTGGTGTTTAGTGAGCTACAGCCATGCCTGTGGTCTTTAGTGAGCTACAGCAATGCCTGTGGTGTTTGGTGATCTACAGCCATGTCTGTGGTGTTTAGTGAGCTACAGCCATGTCTGTGGTCTTTAGTGAGCTACAGCAATGCCTGTGGTGTTTAGTGAGCTACAGCCATGTCTGTGGTGTTTAGTGAGCTACAGCCATGTCTGTGGTCTTTAGTGAGCTACAGCCATGTCTGTGGTCTTTAGTGATCTACAGCCATGTCTGTGGTGTTTAGTGAGCTACAGCCATGTTTGTCGTGTTTAGTGAGCTACAGCAATGCCTGTGATGTTTAGTGAGCTACAGCCATGTCTGTGGTGTTTAGTGATCTACAGCCATGTCTGTGGTGTTTAGTGAGCTACAGACATGTATGTGGTGTTTAGTGAGCTACAGACATGTATGTGGTGTTTAGTGAGCTACAGCCATGTCTGTGGTGTTTAGTGAGCTACAGCCTCGTCTGTGGTCTTTAGTGAGCTACAACTATTTCTTTGGTCTTTAGTGAGCTACAGCCATGTCTGTGGTGTTTAGTGAGCTACAGCCATGTCTGTGGTCTTTAGTGAGTTACAGGCATTTATTTGGTATTTATTGAGTTACAGCCATTTATTTGGTCTTTAGTGAGCTACAGCCATTTATTTGGTCTTTAGTGAGTTACAGCCATGTCTGTGGTCTTTAGTGATTTACAACCATGCCTGTGGTGTTTAGTGAGCTACAGCCATGTCTGTGGTGTTTAGTGAGCTACAGCCATTTATGTGGTGTTTAGTGAGCTACAGCCATGTCTGTGGTGTTTAGTGAGCTACAGCCATGTCTGTGGTCTTTAGTGAGCTACAGCCATGTCTGCGGTCTTTAGTGAGCTACAACTATTTATTTGGTCTTTAGTGAGCTACAGCCATGTCTGTGGTGTTTAGTGAGCTACAGCCATGCCTGTAGTCTTTGGTGAGCTACAACTATTTCTTTGGTCTTTAGTGAGCTACAGCCATGTCTGTGGTGTTTAGTGAGCTACAGCCATGCCTGTGGTCTTTAGTGAGCTACAGCAATGCCTGTGGTGTTTGGTGATCTACAGCCATGTCTGTGGTGTTTAGTGAGCTACAGCCATGTCTGTGGTCTTTAGTGAGCTACAGCAATGCCTGTGGTGTTTAGTGAGCTACAGCCATGTCTGTGGTGTTTAGTGAGCTACAGCCATGTCTGTGGTCTTTAGTGAGCTACAGCCATGTCTGTGGTCTTTAGTGATCTACAGCCATGTCTGTGGTGTTTAGTGAGCTACAGCCATGTTTGTGGTGTTTAGTGAGCTACAGCAATGCCTGTGATGTTTAGTGAGCTACAGCCATGTCTGTGGTGTTTAGTGATCTACAGCCATGTCTGTGGTGTTTAGTGAGCTACAGACATGTATGTGGTGTTTAGTGAGCTACAGCCATGTCTGTGGTGTTTAGTGAGCTACAGCCTCGTCTGTGGTCTTTAGTGAGCTACAACTATTTCTTTGGTCTTTAGTGAGCTACAGCCATGTCTGTGGTGTTTAGTGAGCTACAGCCATGTCTGTGGTCTTTAGTGAGCTACAGCCATGTCTGTGGTCTTTAGTGAGCTATAGTCATTTCTTTGGTCTTTAGTGAGCTACAGCCATGTATGTGGTCTTTTGTGAGCTACAGTCATTTCTTTGGTCTTTAGTGAGCTACAGTCATGTCTGTGGTCTTTAGTGAGCTACAGTCATTTATGTGGTGTTTAGTGAGGTACATACATGTATGTGGTCTTTAGTGAGCTACAGCCATGTCTGTGGTGTTTAGTGAGCTACAGCCATGTCTGTGGTGTTTAGTGAGCTACAGCCATGTCTGTGGTGTTTAGTGAGCTACAGCCTTGTCTGTGGTCTTTAGTGAGCTACAACTATTTCTTTGGTCTTTAGTGAGCTACAGCCATGTCTGTGGTGTTTAGTGAGCTACAGCCATGTCTGTGGTCTTTAGTGAGCTACAGCCATGTCTGTGGTCTTTAGTGAGCTACAACTATTTATTTTGTCTTTAGTGAGCTACAGCCATGTCTGTGGTGTTTAGTGAGCTACAGCCATGCCTGTGGTCTTTAGTGAGCTACAACTATTTCTTTGGTCTTTAGTGAGCTACAGCCATGTCTGTGGTGTTTAGTGAGCTACATCCATGCATGTGGTCTTTAGTGAGCTACAGCAATGCCTGTGGTGTTTGGTGATCTACAGCCATGTCTGTGGTGTTTAGTGAGCTACAGCCATGTCTGTGGTCTTTATTGAGCTACAGCAATGCCTGTGGTGTTTAGGGATCTACAGCCATGTCTGTGGTGTTTAGTGATCTACAGCCATGTCTGTGGTGTTTAG